>NC_057795.1:82798606-82814562 GCF_018294505.1 Triticum aestivum | reverse complement strand
AGAAAGGGCTTATATCAAAATAAATGACAAGAGTGCTACAGTCGGACGTTTGAGCGACATCGCAGAAAGGGCTTATATCAAAATAAATGACAAGAGTGCCACAGTCGGACGTCCGAGCGACATCGCAGAAAGGGCTTATATCAAAAGCAAATAACAAGTTAGTCCATCCATAAGAATAAACTTTTAACCAGACTTAACACTCATGTGGTTCACTGGAGTTTGTCACTGGGACTGACATTTAACAAGGTAAGATGATCATAGTACTTGTACATGTAGAAGATGATTCAAAGGATTTTTGACTCTGTAGAGTTTGTACTAATTGCCCACAGCCAACGGATTTCCGTAGTCACGAAGGACTAGTTCCGTTTATGGTATTTCGGTAGAAACACATCTAACCAGTACACACCCATTCCACCTCACGATGCCAAGAATCACCCTAGACAACGTCCAAGAAAAACTTTGAGACGGGTAGGTCACAACCTCGAATAGCATGGGATCAAATTTCTATACGCGCGCTATAAGGGGTGCATCCCTCTCGGTCCCAATCGGGAACACCCATGCCCCCTGACCGGATGACGGGCTTTAATCCAGGGCCATGGAACCCTCATCCCGGCCTCTCTATTTGGTGTGTACCAGGAAAGTGGTTTGCAACTTACTAAGCCATATTCCTTGCGGAAAACATGTGGTAGTACAGGGAAGAAAATCAATGGGAAACGTGACTTGATTCACGTTGATACTGAAGTCAAATAGTCTGGCATAAGACTGGCATGCCACAACACTGCCATCTTACCCATTCTCATACCATCACATGGCCATGCAAACTTGTATCCAACAACATATGGATTTGCGAAACTCACTTCCCTCATCTTTGCATGAAATATAACATTCAACGAAATGTTCATAAACATTCCATGAAACTACTAAATGCAAACATGCAACAACCACTCATCATATCAAAAGTTCAAACATGCTTGCCTGGTTCGGAGTAGTCGGAGTCTAACTTGGCGAAGTTCGCGGCTCCGTCACCTCCTCCGATATCTACGGTATAAGAAAAATATGTACTTATCGTAAATACCGCGCGTGAACAGAAAAGTGTTCCAAATATTTTTCAAATAAATATGAAAAAAAACTAGACAGAAAAATAAAGATGATAGAAAAAGAATCAATCAAAAATCATTTTCTGTTTAAAAGTTATAAAGGTTTTGAAACCAGGGACCCATTTGTAATGAAACAGAAAGTTTGTATGGGGTCAACTGAATAAAACAGAGAACGATTCGGAAAAAGAGAAAACTCTGACGAGGGGGTCCCACCCGTCAGGTTTAAATTTTCAAAGGGGGAAAACAGATCCCGATGGCGCCCGAGAGCTGCGGTGGTCGCCGGCGGTGATCCACGGCGAGGCAGGGGGATCGGGCGGTACCTACGTGTTCAGCGTGTCCTTCCGCGTCGGTCGGTGGTGGTGGTTGTCATCGGTGAGCACTACATCAACGGCGGCCCTTGCTCCGGCGGACGGCGGCTCGTGTGGAGTTGGATCTCGTTGGGGAGGGCTGCGAAGGTCAAATCGAAGCTTGGGTTAGCTCACTCGGTGCTCGAGGTGGCTACTGACGAGGTTTGGGCGTCGGGGATGGCCTCACCGGAGTGAATCGAGCTGGTCGCCGAGGCGGATCGGGGCGGCCGGAGTTGGGGAAGGAGACCTCCTTGAGGTCCTCCTAGTGGCTTGGCGGAGTGTTGGTGAGGTGCAGTGGTGGTGCGTTCTCGAGAGCGAGCTCGGGGCTCCTTTTTATAGGCGATCCGAGGCGGTGGCCGTGAACGGAGTTCTCTGGCGATGGTTACGGCGGCGCAGAGCTTGGTCGGGGAGGTTCAGGGAGTTCGGCGTCAACATGGAGTTCCACTGGTTCCGTTTAGACGCTAAACGAGCTTGGATTAGGAGTCCCGGGTGGATTCCACGGAACGGGGCAGCGCGGGCCCGTCGGCGGCAGAGGGCGCGCCCTGTGCTTGGCGGGCCACGGCGACAGTGCCGCGGGGGTGCGCTGGCATGCATGAAGCCACGCAGAGGGCTAGGGAGCGTTGGGCGGCGCAGAACGGCGTAACGGGCCGGTGTTGGCTTCGTTTGGCCGCCACGGGTGGCTCTGCCACCGCAGAAGCTGCTGGCGCCGGAGATGCTCGCCGCCACCGACGCCTGTGTACATCCAAGCGACCGTGCGGTGCTCTGGCCAGGGGGAAGAGGATGTGCGCAAAGCGCCAAGGTGCACGGGTGATCAGTGACCTTTCCTCACAAAAAATGACACTGCAAAACTGAATTTACTGAACTTACTGAAAATGCACATGAACAGTGCCGGCCAAGTGTTCGACGAAATGGTTTTGGCATGTGGGAATTTTCCTGGGGCTGGCCTTTGGTGTGGTGGTCTCTCATTGCATCTGAGGGTTGCCTGAATTTTGGTATAATTTTTGGGGAAGAGGAGATATGAATTTGACCAAATTTGACAAATCTGGTCCAAACTTGCAGAGAGAGAAACTTGAAACTTTTGAAAAGAGGAAGAGTGGATATTGATGGTTCCAGGTTGTGGGTGGTAAGGACTATCCAGAGGAGTTGGTTTGAGATCAAAATTCAAAGGAAATTAGGCACTTCCTTTGTAGAGCATCTAGGCTTAGTATATAAGGCAGAATTGTTTTAGGGAGGAAAATAAATGGAATAAAATCCAAAAATGGATTTAACTTGTTGGGACAGAATGTTTGGGTTGCCCCAAATTGGAGGGAGGGGTTTTGGGAGATTTTACCACAAGAGGCATGGTAAAACCAAGGATGGTTCAACTCAAAAGAATAGATCCAAAACCATAAGGGTTTCTTTTTTTAAAAGAAAAATAAAAACCAAGAAATGATTTTGAGAAGGAAAACTCAGAAGAAAGGTTTTTAGGAAGAGTTTAAATGACCTTCTTCAAACCAAGCAAGGCTTTTTGCAGAAAACAAAAACAAAATTTTTTGGAGTGTCACAACACCTACCCCCTTAGGAAAAATCTCGTCCCCGAGATTTCAGCTGATCCTCAAACAGGTGTGGGTGCTTTGTCCGAAGAAAATCCTCCCTTTCCCAAGTTGCTTCATTCTCTATGTGATTGCTCCACTGAACTCTGAAAAACTTGATGGTTTTCTGTCGGGTCCTCCTTTCAGACTCCTCTAATATTTTTATTGGACGCTCCCGGTATGTGAGGTCTGGTTGCACATCAATGTTCTCATGTGATACTTGCTTCTCTGGGTTGCTCATGTACTTCCTCAACTGCGAGACGTGGAACACGTCGTGGACATCGGATAAATCTTCGGGTAAGTCTGCCTTATAAGTCTGGTAGGCTACCGTGCCTCTTCGGGCCACTATACAGAATGGTCCGATGAATCTTGGTGCTAGCTTTCCCTTAATCTTGAATCGTTGTAGACCCCTCATAGGAGATACTCTTAGGTACACAAACTCTCCGGGTTCAAAACTGATTTCCTGATGCTTTCAATCGTAATAACTCTATTGTCGAGTTTGAGCTGTCTTAAGTCGATCGCTAATCATCTTAACTTTTTCCTCAGCCTCCTTGAGCATATCCGGGCCGAAGATATGGTTGTCCCCGGTTTCTGACCAGTTTAGTGGTGTTCGACATCTTCGCCTGTACAGAGCTTCAAATGGTGCCATTTGCAGGCTGGCTTGATAACTGTTGTTGTATTCGAATTCTGCATATGGCAAGCTTTCTTCCCAACTGGTTCCATAGGTGAGGACACACGCTCTCAGTATGCCTTCTAGAATTTGGTTTACGTGTTCAGTTTGCCCATCAGTCTGGGGGTGGTATGCAGTACTGAATGCTAGTTGGGTTCCCAGTGCCTGTTGTAGATGATCCCAAAATCTAGAGACGAATTGTGTGCCTCTGTCAGATATTATAGTCTTTGGGACTCCATGCAGGCAAACGATACGGGCAAGATAAAGTCGGGCAAGCTTCTGAGTGGTGTGAGTTGACTTCACCGGGATAAAATGTGCCACCTTAGTTAATCTGTCGGTTATGACCCATATGGCATCATTTCCGTGTCGTGACTGAGGTAGTCCAAAAATGAAATCCATTCCTATCTCGTCCCACTTCCACTCGCGTATCTTGTTTGGCTGTAATAGCCCGGCTGGTTTCTGGTGCTCGGCCTTGATGCGTTGACAAGAGTGACAACATGCAATGAACGTGGCTATGTCTCTTTTCATACCGTGCCACCAAAAAATTTCCTGAAGGTCTTTGTACATTTTTGTTCCTCCAGGATGGATTGAATACGGAGCGGTGTGGCTTTCAGCTAGAATCTGCTGTTTGAGGTCCTTGATATTTGGTACGCAAAGTCTTTCTCCGTACCACAATATTCCCTGCTCGTCTATGTTGAATTCTGAGGCCTTGCCCAAACTCACTTTCCTTTTTATGCCATCAATGCTGGGGTGTCCATGCTGAGCCTCCTTAATCTTTTCCATCAGGGTAGGCTGTATTTCCAAATTCCACACACTCCCTTCGGTGACCATTATTAGGTTGAGTTTGGCAAATTCCTGCTGAAATTCTGGTCTCAAATTTGGTATACTGTCGTTGCCCGAGCTGGGGTTCCGACTAAGGGCATCTGCCACTATATTTGCTTTTCCTAGATGATAGTGGATTCCAACATCATAATCCTTCACTAATTCCAACCAGCATCGTTGTCGTAAATTGAGTTCCGACTGTGTGAAAATATACTTAAGGCTCTTATGGTCTGTGTATATTTCACAACGATTTCCAAGTAGAAAGTGTCTCCATTCTTTGAGTGCATGGATGACTGCTGCGAACTCCAGATCATGAGTAGGATAATTTTCTTCATGTTTGCGGAGTTGTGTGGAGACATACGCAACTACTTTGCTTTCTTGCATCAATACGCATCCGAGGCCCTTCCGGGATGCGTCACAATACACCTCAAAATTCTTGTGTATGTCTGGCACAATTAATACTGGTGCCGTTGTTAATTTTCTTTTTAGTTCTTGGAAGCTTTTCTCACAAGCTTCCGTCCATTCAAACTTCTTATCTTTCTTGAGTAACTGCGTCATTGGCTTTGCTATGGTGGAGAATCCTTCAATAAATCTCCGGTAATATCCTGCCATTCCCAAGAAACTTCGTACGTCCGTTACGCTAGCTGGTGGTTTCCAGCAATGTACGGCCTTGACCTTTTCTGGGTCTACTGCAATACCTTCTTAGGTCAGTACATGGCCCAGAAAACCCACCTGTCTTAGCCAAAATTCACATTTGCTGAACTTGGCGTACAGTTGGTGTTTCCTGAGTTCTCCTAGTACAATTCTGAGATGTTTGGTGTGCTCTTATGGTGTCTTGGAGTATATTAGAATATCATCGATGAATACCACAACAAACTTGTCCATATACTTCATAAATACTTTGTTCATGAGGTGAACAAAATATGCGGGGGCGTTTGTTAGCCCAAATGGCATTACTGTGAACTCATACAGTCCATATCTGGAGGTGATGGTTATCTTGGGGATATCTTCTGTTCGCACTTTCAATTGATGGTATCCCGACCTTAAGTCAATTTTTGAGAAGACTTTGGCCTGAGCAAGCTGATCAATAATCATTTATCTGTGGCATTGGGTATTTGTTCTTGATTGTGACCATGTTAGGAGCTCGATAGTCTATACACAATCTCAGTGTCCCATCCTTTTTCTTGGCAAATAAAATTGGAGAACCCCAAGGTGAGGAACTGGCTCGTATGTATCCTTTCTCCAACAATTCTTTTATTTGCTTCTTCAATTCTACTAACTCGGATGGTGCCATTCTGTATGGTTTCTTGTAAATGGGAGCGGTTCCGAGTGCTAGCTCAATGCTGAATTCTATCTCTCAGTCTGGTGGCATGCCTGGTAATTCTTCGTGAAATACGTCTGGAAATTCACACACTACTGGAACCTTGTTCAACTCAGAAACGTCCACCTTGTTTAATCTCGGTTGCCGAGATATTTGTCTCTCTTTGGCTGAAACTTTTATTGTCTTCCCGTGATGGTGTGTGAGAATTACGGTCCGGTTGAAGCAGTCAATAAAACCTTTGTTGGTGGTTAACCAATCCATCCCTAGGATGACATCCAGTCCTTTACTTTCCAATACAATAAGGTTGGCGTAAAACTTCAATCCTTCGAATTCAATAACCACACCTTGACAGTAACTCTGGGTCACTTGCTTAATCCCAGGGGACTTGATGATCATGGATTTTTCCAAGGGAAGCATCGAAAAATTATTTTGCAAAGCAAAACTCTTCGAAATGAATGAGTGAGAAGCTCCAGAATCAAACAAAACCATGGCGGGTATTGTGTTGACAGGGTACGTACAGAGTACGATATATGGGGCGTTCTGTGCTTCCTCTTTGGTCACGTGGTTCAGCTGACCCTTCTTGTGGTTATTATTGGGGTTGAAATTGTTTCGCTTGGGCGCTGAATTATTGCCACTATTGTTTGGCTTTGGGGTTGAGTTCCTTGGCTTGGGGCACTGCTTGGCATAGTTCCCTTCTTCTCCACAAGCGTAGCAAGTACCGACTGGGCGATATGTGAACTCCTTGTCCCTTGCATGGAAATTCTTGATTGGGCATGAATTATTCGTTGTGGGTTTGTGTGTCCCACCTTTCTGGAAATCCGTCTTGCTTCGGTGGTTTCGAGCCTGAGTAGTTTGGTCCCTTTTGCGTTTGCGGAAATCCTCCAAACTGCGTCTCTCATTTTCCAAGGTAATGGCCTTATCCACCAGTGTTTTGAAATCTGGGAAGGTGTGTACAACCAGCTGGCATCTGAGTGCGGGTGCCAGGCCTTCCAAGAATTTTTCCATCTTCTTGCTCTCAGTCATGCGCTCTTCGTTGGCGTAGCGGGACAGCAGAGTAAACTGGCTATTGTATTCTGACACCGTCATGGTCCTTTGTTTGAGGTCATCAAATTCTCTCTTCTTGATCTTCATAACACTTTTAGGAATGTGTGCCCCACAAAAACTTTCCTTGAATAATTCCTCCCAGGTTATTTCATTTTTGTTGGGGTGCATGTGTAGGAAATTTTCCCACCACGATGCGGCTGCTCTAGTGAGATAGTGCAGTGCATATAGTACTTTCTCACGGTCTGAACACTGTGCAATAACTAATTTTCTTTCCATGTCTCGAAGCCTGTCGTCGGCCTCAAGAGGTTTGTCAGTATGAGAAAATGTTGGGGGGCGCGTCTTCTGTAGCTCAGACAACTTGGATTGCTGCTGATACCGTCCACGGTGATTTCCCATATTGATGACTTGGTTCATCATTTCCTGATGTTGTTGATGACTCTGTTCATAAAGGCGACATACTTGGGTAAATGTTGTTTCACTGTCCTGTTGACTTGACTGTCCCTGTGTGAAATTGTTGTTTGGTGGTGTGCCATAATTTTCCTCTGGCGGAATTGGCATGGAGCGCGTCCAAGGATGAGACATCTTTCACTCTGGGGATATATTTTGTGAAACTCGTAAGACAAGAAAAAGAGTCGTAGAAGTCAATAAAATCACACATACGGGAAATTTTAAAAGATCCAGGATTTTCCAAGAAAATAAACAGTTGCGCACGGAGAAGGACTATTACATATCTTACACGCAAGCAGTAATTATACAATACATCACTCAGGATATGCGTACATATTCCTGACATGTTATTTAGTCTAGTGCACTTCTCCAGACCCTACATGATGCGCAAACAAGCTACTTCTCACAACCTATGTACATATAAACATATCGTACAAGTCGATACATCGCATGGCGGCTAAGCATACTCAGTCGGAGATGGTGAGGATCTCCCTTGGCCTGCCGAGGGTGGGGCGCAGTGGGGCTGGGGACTCAACTTCCTCCTTGCTAATAGGCTCCAGACGTGAAGCGCTGCGCTGAGCTGGTGGAGCGGGTGCCATAGGCGGAGTAACACGAATAGAAGTGGGTGCAGTAGGTGGAGTAATGCGAATAGGAGTGGGCGCAATAGGTGGTGCAGAGCGAACCGGAGTGGGTGCAATGACTTGGTTGAACTCCTCGGTGGTAGGAAAGCGACGAGCAGTGGCGAGAATGGTAGGTGAATGAGATGCCGAGGACGAGATGAAAGTCAGCGGTGGTGCGGTGTGTAGGAGTTCCCTCCTGTTGGCGACACAGCCATGGACTGAGTCCATGCGGGCAGCTACAAGGTCGTCCACCAGGTTGTCGAAGGCTTCCCCCAGAGCTTGGAGGTACTCGACAAGCATCTCAAAGGCCTCGTCTCGCTCTCCTCTGGGGCAAGCGAATGAGTAGTGACAGGTGTATGGCACGTGGCATGGAAGGTAGCGGTAGCGACGAGTCTTCATTGCAGGAAGAACATCCCGGAGACGAGCTATCGCCTCACGGGCAGCCATCTGCATAGCATGCCTCTCTGTAGGCATGGCTCTCCCCAAGAACCAGAAGCGGCGTATCTCAGCACGCCCTCCCTTGAGTTGCACCACAGCCTGGTGCATGGTCAGACTGTCGTTGATCTTGTGTGGGTAAAGTGTGAAGACTGGGCGCACTGATGGCCCCATCACGACCTGGATGACGAAGGAGAGGAGCTTGACGAACCCCTCAGGCACGTTGGCAAACATCTGTGACTCACATTCGTTGCCAGCCATCTACAAAAGTAGGCAAAAATTATGAACGGTCAGATCATAAATTTTATGCTGACTGTCAGAAAATGACTACATTTGCAAAAACATGAATAAACTCTATCATGCTAATAACCGATTAGCAATCGCACCTAGTGGCTTCCTACAGTCAGCCTGGCTCTGGTACCAAGTTTATCACGACCGGTTTTTCAATAAAATACTTATTGAGAAAATCGATCTCTTGATCCCAGTGTAGGAAGAGTTATCCTTACTGGTAGACAAATACTTGAATACAGATGATTAGTAGCATCAAATATATTACAGGGTTGAGCTGAGGTTGCTCAACAATTTATTACAAACATGCCAATATTGTACATAAAGGCGGTTATGGCACAAGGGTATGGTGACATGCTACTGACTCGATATAAAAGTGGTGGTGGATAACTTGACTCCTAAACTGGCAGCTCATCGAGCGTCGAGGTGAGGCTCAATGAATTTATTTCTAGAATAGCGGAAGCGGATATAATATAGTGACCAAATCCAAGATCGCACGGGACTGACTGGGACTCCTCTAGGCGTCGGACTCGCTATCGAATTCTTCATCCATGAGATCGCCTTCATCAACATCTGGCCAAATCAACAAGCCAGGTGAGTACTTTGAAAGTACTCACAAGACAGTTCGGACACCTCGAAGGGTAAATAAATAAATAATAAAAATCTGCACGACATGATAAGTAAAACAAACAACTGAAAACCGATCGGGTGTCTGGAGCGACGCCTCGAAGGGTAAATAAATAAATAATCATGCCGCAGTCAGGCGTCTAAGCGACACCACATAAAGGGCTTATATTGAAAGTAAAAGACAAGCGTGCCACAGTCAGACGTCTGGGCGACATCACAGAAAGGGCTTTTATTGAAAATAAATAACAAGCGTGCCATAGTCGGACGTCTGAGCGACATCACAGAAAGGGCTTATATCAAAAGTAAATGACAAGTGTGCCACAGTCGGACGTCTGAGCGACATCGCAGAAAGGGCTTATATCAAAATAAATGACAAGAGTGCCATAGTCGGACGTCTGAGTGACATCACAGAAAGGGCTTATATCAAAATAAATGACAAGAGTGCCACAGTCAGACGTCTGAGCGACATCGCAGAAAGGGCTTGTATCAAAACCAAATAACAAGTTAGTCCATCCATAAGAATAAACTTTTAACCGGAATTAACACTCATGTGGTTCACCGGAGTTTGTCACTTGGACTGACATTTAACAAGATAAGATGATCACAGTACTTGGACATGTACAAGATGATTCAAAGGATTTTTGACTCTGCAGAGTTTGTACTAATTTCCCACAGCCAACGGATTTCCGTAGTCACGAAGGACTAGTTCCGTTTACGGTATTTCGGTAGAAACACATCTAACCAGTACACACCCATTCCACCTCACGATGCCAGGAATCACCCTAGACAACGTCGAAGAAAAACTTTGAGATGGGGAGGTCACAACCTCGAATAGCATGGAATCAAATTTCTATACGCGCGCTCTAAGGGGTGCCCCCCTCTCGGTCCCAACCGGAAACACCCATGCCCCACTAGTGCAGAACCGGGCAATAGCACCGGTTCGTAAGGCCCTTTAGTGCCGGTTCCATAACCGGCACTAAAGTGTGGGCACTAAAGCCCCCCCCCCTTTAGTATCGGTTCAGCATGACCAGTGCTAAAGGGAAACCACGTGGCACGAGCCAGCTCCAGGGGCCTGGAGCCCTTTAGTACCGGTTGGTAAGACCAACCGGTACTATAAGGTTTAGGGGGTTTTTAGTTTTATGATTTATTTTTCATTTAATTTTGTGTTTCCATTTTAATTCTTTTTCATTTGCTGGTATTTTACGATATTACACATTGTACACGTTATGCATATATATATATATAAATAGAATTTCTAGTAGAACCAATCATGCATATATATATCATCAATGTCTCACAAACCATCATATTAATTAATTCACACATACACACATGTATAGCTATATACAATTTCTCCTACATATGCATGTTGCCTTCGGAGCCAGTGGCATTAGCCTAATTGGTGCCTTCGGAGCACGATGACAATTGGAAGTGGTTTTCATGGGGGCGGTAGCGGGTAATAGTATTCTCCCTTCGGATTTATGACCTGGTCGAGCAAAAATCCCGCTATTTCCTCTTGAAGTGCTTCTACGCGCTCCGTTTCTAGGAGCTTCTCCCGCACCTCTCTGAACTGTTAAGAAGGAGATCAATATGCATGTGTATTAGTTGTGTGACTAGATATCGATAATGGTGTAAAAATTGTGAATAGTGTTTTGACAAGCGTACCCATTCCTGTCTTTGAGATCTGCTCCTTTCGGACGCCATCATGCAAATGTTCTCGCAAACGCAGAATGCACACAGATCAGTCCCCTGCGCCTGCTTGAGGGCCTTTACGAGAATGGAATTTGATCAGATAATAATTAATCAAGCATGATAATTAAAGAGATGGCAGCTAACTAGCTAGCTAGTACTACTTAATTACTTACCTTGGGTCTTCCCCATTTAAGCTTTTCTTCCCATTCGCCTTCCGTGACGCTGATGAACCTTGCCCAAGCCCTGCCCGCCGACCAAGAAAATGAATAAAGGGGTTATTAAATAGTTCATATCATGAAATGACGAACTAAATAGGCCGAGATATATAGTTAATAATGATTGAAATTACCTGTTGACTATCCCAAACAAGATGTTATAGTCAGTTTTTTCTTTGAGTAGTGAGTCCAGTATTTCAACTGTTCCGGCGTCAACTTTAATGATACACAAGACCCAGTGATATCTGCATGCACACACGTTTGCATGTCTTAATTAAGTGGGCATATGTAAGCAAAAACATGTAGCTAGCTAGTAGGCAAAAACAGAGAATTTGTAGTACAAGACAGTGTGACTCACTGGAAGTTTTAAGGAAGTAGTATATCTTCATTGTATTTGAGGTGCTTCAAGAACTCTAGCATGCTGTCCTCTACGGCCTTTTGATGACGTGCATCTATTTTCCATGTGTATTCATTAACGGTGTTTGGGTCAATGAACCTAATGCCATAGCGTCCACCTTTTCTCATTTCATACATCTTCATCCTGCATATAATACCACACAAAAGAATATAGTGAGGATAATTACAGGTAATGATTGATCAAAAGGATCACTACAGCTAGCTTGAGACTTAAATTACAGAAAGAAATCACTTACAGACAATAGCAACTGACGATAGAGTTGTCGAGTGCGTCTTGATTGTATAACAGAAACAGTCCAGAATACTCAACGGACACAGCTTTCTCATGGTAGTAATGCTCCTCCTTGACATTCACCATGAGGGACAATCGATCGGAAATCTTGGTAATGTTCATGTACCATTGATGCAATTCATACATTCTTGTTGCGAGGTTCTTGACCTTGTCTGGCTCGACCAAAGGTTGGCCCCGGACATATTTCCGTTTTATTTCATCCTCTCTAAGCACAGGCATGGGCTCGATCTCGAGGAGTTGTCCAACAGTGATTTTGAGAACTTCAGCCTGCATTATATGCTCCTCCATTATTACCACATTGCCCACCTCGGGAATGTAAACTGTTTGCCCACAATAATATTGGGCGCGCGTACTGTCACGTGTTGTTGGCACAACAAGCGAGGGGATCGATTGCGCCGCCTATTCTCCCAGCTGGGGAATGGTTTTCCCGCATTTTTTGACAGCTGCTTCTTGTTTGCTCGATCCCGAGCTCGCCTCCTTACGTAGACGTGCTCGATTTAACTTCCTGATGTGGCGCTCATAGTCTGTGTCAACAGGCTTGGGAGCTGGTGGTTGAGCCATACGAATGAAGTGGTCAATCGTTTCCTCAGGCACTTTCTCCCTTGGCGGCGGTGGCGGTTTCGGTGCAAAATGGGCTTCCACCTCGGACTTTTATATGGCTGCGATTTCCTCCTTGGACCTGTCATAAGCCCTCTGCGGAAGAGGCGTGAGGCTTGGACCATATTTATATCGCTTGCCTCCGCCTGTACTTCCTATACTACCTCGACTCGTACCGCTACGCACCATAGCTATGGGGTGTCTCTTCTGTGATTGCTGAGGCGGTGGAGACGGCTGATGGGGCTGAGTTGGACGAGGAGGAGTGGCCGCCTGAAGCTGTGCCGGACTTGGAGGAGGAGTGGCCTGAGGTTGTGCCGGACTTGGAGGAGGAGTGGACGTCTGACGCTGTGGTGTACTTGGAGGAGGAGGAGTGGCCTGACACTTTGCCGGACTTGGACGAGGAGTGGCCTGACACTTTGCCGGACTTGGTGGACTTGCAGGAGCGGGAGACTGCTGACTCGGTGGCGGACTTCGATGTGGAGTCGGCTGACGCGATGTCGGTGGCCTTCGAAAGATGATGCAATCCTTTTTCCATAGGATGATATGATGTTTGTCGTCTCCGAGAAAGCGCTCGTCGTCACCTCCAGGATAGTCAAGCTCTAGCTCCGAATATGGGTCCACCACCTCATCAACCAAGACACGAGCATAGCCCGCTAGAATCGGGTTGCAATGGAAGGTTGCCTCGGGGGGATTTGTAAAAGCAACGGCGTCCGCCACCTTCATGGATATGTTTTCATTTTGACGTGTAGCTCGCAGCTAGTGTTCTCCGTGATGTCATCCACGGGGTATCTACCCTGCATTGCGTCGTCCGGGGTGGAACCCACGCTGCTTCTCGGCATGGATGGGGCGGTGCTATCCAATGCTGGATCATTCGCTAGCTGTTGCAGCTGCTGAGACCCCCTTTCCTGGGTAAGTGAGTCGATCTGCTCCTGCTGCTGCTGGAATTTGACTACCAATTCTGCTTGACTTGCTTCTAGGCCTTGAAGGCGTTCATAGTCCAGCTTCCTCTGCTCCTCCTCCATCTTCCTCTACTTCTCCTCCGCAATCTTCTTTCTCGCACGGGTTCTGTAGTCGGTGTTCCAGTCTGAAAACCCCTCATACCATGGAATAGCGCCCTTGCCTCGTGTTCTTCCCGGGTGTTCAGGATTTCCCAGGGCACACGTAAGCTCGTCGTTCTCTCTGTTGGGCTGGAACACCCCCGATCGTGCCTCTTCTATTGTAACAAGTATCGCATCGTCGGCTCCCTTCAGACTTGCCCTCGTCGAAACATTGCCTGTCTTTGGGTCCAACTCCCCCCATGCGCATAGAACCAAGTCCTGACCCTGGGGGGGCCAGCTCTTAGTAACCGGAGTGGCACCTGCATCTCCATCTCTTTCTCAGACTTATCCCACTTAGGCATTGCCACCGCATAGCCACCTGGCCCCAGCTTATGGAACTTATCCTTTTTTTCGGCATTCTTCTTGTTTATTCTCGACCGTTCCTTAGCTAATTCCGAATCCTTGAATTTCACGAAATCGTCCCAATGAGCACGTTGGTTCTCTAGTGTTCCCTCGAATACTGGAGTCTTCCTTCCTCCCTTGACGTACTTGTCCCATTCACGATTCTTGTGGTTCTTGAATGCAACTGCCATCTTCCTAAGAGCAGCGTCCTTGACTTTCTGCACATCTGCTTCTGTGAAATGATCTGGTAGGGTGAAATGGTCCATGAGAGTATCCCAAAGTAGATCTTTTTGATTCTTGTCGACAAAAGTAACATCTAGACGTGGAGCAGCGTCCTCTTTGCCTTTTTGTCTTTTGTCTTTTGCTAGCTCTCTCCATTCTTGAAGGGAGATCGGGAGTTGGTCCTTCACAAGAACTCCACACTGACGAACGAACTTGTCCGCAATCTTCTTAGGCGCTAATGGTTCGCCATTAGGTCTGACTTCCTCGATATTGTACTTTACGCCCTCCTTCAACTTTTTGTTCGGGCCTTGTTTCGTCCTTTTGCCTGAAAATTTGCTCGATCCGGATGGCTGAAAGAACAAAGATCGATTCGTTAATATATCTTCAAGTCATTTAAAACATGTGATGATCACCAGATACCTGCTTATATAAATATATATACCTCGCCAATCTTTGTTGTTTCAGGATCAACATGTTCTTCGTCATCGTCATAATCGTAGTTCATGACTTCATCAATTCGGTCGTCGCGATCGAATATCATATCACCCTCTCCAGTGTTGTTTAGAAATTCGGAGCCGTCATAATCTTCTTCATTCTAATCATCATCTGGCCCGTGTATCATATCGAACATGGTCTGTTCTCCCTCTCTGTCGGTATTGTCTGCCATAGCTTTTATTTAACTAATTCAAAAGAAATATAAAACAATTTAGTATTCAAATTACATCGTCTCGAATAATAGATATAATCTCGAATACTTCATCTAGAATAATAGATATAATCTCGAATACATCGTCTCGAATAATATATAATATTGAATAGTACATCACTGGCTAGCTAATTAAAGATCGAATACTACAGAAGAATCTAGGACACTCGCGGTTCCTGCGGCGCGGGCGGTGGACACCCAAAGAGAAGGAACCCTCACAGGATCATAGCTGAAGTGAGATCCCCGAAGATACTGCCAGGTATTGGAGAACCTGCCGCCCTCAACCGCAACCATGTAGCAATGGACGTGCTCGTCCTCCTCCCTGACACGGCGATGTACCACCTCCGGCGGGGCCGGGTCCCTCCGCGCCGAAACTGGCCCACGCGAACGCCACCAAACGAGATCAGGGTCGACGACGGGACCCGGGGCCGGGTTCCTCATCAAGCGGCGCGCCCCTCCAGGCAGCACCTCCCAGTGCCAGCCCGGCGAAGCCCAGTCCCGGACATGGGTCGGCTGGACGTCGTCGCGGACGGGTCGACAGCGAGGATGCGGGCCGGGCATCGTCGAGAACAAATACTAGCTATATGCCCGCAAAAAGTAATATTTTTTTAATGATTGGATTTTGATAACTAAAATTTCTAACATTTCTAATATTTCAAAAATCTATATACTATTTCATACTAATTAAGCATCTAACACTAAAAACAGAAAACACAACTTCTATACATCCATTAAAAAAGTGAAAAACAACATTATATAAAAAAATTCCATACTAATTAAACACTAATGATATCCATCTAACATGCATTCATACATATATAATAGTGAAAAAATAATAATCTAAACTAATTAAACATACAAAATACGTATATACTAATTAAACACTAAATAATTTAAACTAATTAAACATACAAAATACATATGTACATGTGTGTGTGCGTGTTCATGCATGCTTGTGTGTGTGTATGGGCTCGGGGAGGGGCGGCGCCCATGGTGGCCGCTGGGGGCGAGGGAGAGGGGTTAGAGGGGGAGAGCTCACAGCGGGCGACGGCGACGGCGAGGCGACGGCCGGGGCGGCGACGGCGGG